>NC_134486.1:238302928-238344812 GCF_040206685.1 Ascaphus truei | reverse complement strand
GGTTGAGGAATAGGCAGCAGAATGGTGTCACAAAATGACACATATTCAGATTGGGCTACATTAGTAAGTGGAGCGAGTACCCCAAGGCTCAATACTGAGGCCGCTGCCCTTTCACTTGTTTACTGATGATCTTGGCGCAGAGAGCGAAGCCTCAGTCTTTCCTAATGATGCTAAATTGGTGTTGGGTAATGACATTTACAGTATGTCAGCCTGAGCAGGCAAATGGCAGATGAGGTTAAATACAGATAAATACAGTATAAGGTTATGCATATGGTAAGCAAAAATAAGCATGCCACCGACAAACTAAATGGGGCAAAATTAGCATTGAGGCTTGAAGAATAAAATATTAGCCATTGCCAAATTATTCTTGGGGAACCCCCTACAGAACGGGAAACCCACTGCTGTAAAGGTCACGTAAGGGGAATAGCACTGCGAAGAAGGAGCTTGCTGGACCCCATATAACCAGATAGTGCATGGGGCTGCATTTGTTTCAGCTGGTACTGCAGCTTTAGGGTCACATTTAACATGAGATTGTCATCTTTCATCAGGTATGTTTATAGTGCATGCCGGAGAATATAAAACAGAGTGTACCCGTTGAGATAAAGATCACTGCATACTTGCGAAGCTGCTCAGTAGGGAGCAGGTTTATTGTAAAACAGGATCTATCTGGGGTATAGAACACCGGTGAGGATTTTTGTTAACGGAAGAGAAATTGGTAGTTAAAGGTGCACTACCCCCATAATTGACCCATCTTAAAAGTAAACGCAAAGGAGTACAAATAATGTAGGTTGTTGGCGCTCTTAGGATGTACTCGGTGCTGTACATAGAACTGTGCAGACGCTATGAGTCTGTGCCTTGCAGAGCTGACAATCTAATTTTGGTGCCTGAGGCACATGGAGATTAAGTCTGTTATCCAAGCTCACAAAGAGAGCGGAAACTGGGATTGCACAGGGCTCACCCACTTCAAAGGCAGTGACATTATCACAGAGCTTCTCCTTCAGCCCTTTAAAGCAGGTTACCAGTCTTATTTATTTAATTTATTTCTTTTTCTTAGCTTTTTTTAGATTTTGATTTTATATATATATATATATATATATATATATATATATATATATATATGTGTAAATACAACTGTATGCTCATCTGCATGTCTTAGGCAGGTCTGCAACCCCACCTTTCCCCATTATCACCCAGCACACAGCACTTCCACTGCAGCAAGGGATTCTGGGAAATGACATGCAAATGAGCACACAGTGCCACTTTTTGCTTCAAAAACCATTTTTAACATGGTTCCCTATAGGCTTAAGCTTGCTGCATGGTCACAGCTTTGAGCACAGCCAGGGTTAAGATGCATAGCCAGAAAACCACCCACAGACAGCCGTTTCAATCTTAATGGGTCTCATCAGTGTGGGGTTGATATACAGAGGCGACACGTTTTATTTGAACTCGGCTAGTTCCGCAAGCCGGGAGATGTCCCGGCTTGCTAGCCGAATCCCCTCGGCGTGACGCGCGGTCACGCTTCATCGGGTGCCTACGCCCCCTGCGCGCGTGCCCAGGGCTCCCTGAGGGAGCCCTGGTGTCCCGCGATGTGGGGGACGGCGGTGGGGGGTTCCGGGGGACCCGGCGGACCCGGAGAGGGGAGGGGGAAGCCCCGATCGGAGGGCCGCTCCTCCGAGGCTTCGGCGCGCGCCCGGTACACCACGGCGCGTGCCCGGTTACTGTCGCGGCCGAGACCAGGTAAATGCTCAAATAAACTTGGCCGCGATAGTATATATATATATATATTTCACTTAGCAACTCCGGCTGTTTCTAATAGTTTGTCACCACACGAGGAAGCACAGAGCTGTTTTCATGCAGACTACAAAAGGGTCTTATCAGTGAAAAATGCCTGATCCTGAGCTTGCCAGATAGGATTCTCTGAATCCAAGTTTGCGCCGAATCCCCTTCCCCTCAGCCACGGAAAAATAAAGCATTTCCTCCCGACTCTGGGAATGGCGACAGCCACGGGCAGCTGCATCTGAAACAATTAGCTGCTTTTCCCCCTGGCAAAGCCCGGACTGCAGAGAAAGCCAAGTACATGTGTAGCCCTTTTAACTTTCCTCGTGATCAGGGGTTGGGAGGGGAACCAGTTTTGGCAATCCCTGGCTGAAAAGCAACCGCAAGCAGCCGCCTGATCAAAATGCTGCGGCTGCCGCAGGGCTGCAAGCAGATTTGCACACAGCTTCGGGAGAGGCGAGTCAGGCTACAGCTGTACGTCACTACGTGCTCACAGTTATGCCGCCAATTAAGATGGACTTACCACCCATTTAAAGTTAGATTTTGGGCTGTTTTTTTTTTTTTTTTTTAAGTGAGCGAGAGAAAAATGAGGTGAAATAAGACACCCCTTCTGTACAGTACAGCAAATTAGCAAAAAGCTACAACGTCACGGGTGCCCCTGACATGCCAGACCTCATGATGTAGAAGCTCGGGGCACCTGAAGTTTAAAAAAATATATATATATATTGTATATTTAGCAGATTGGGGTCCAGCAAAAAAAAGAGACAGCACACTGCATGTAGTCTTCAGAAAAAAACCTGTATTGAATCACAGGGCACTGCAACCAGCGTTTCGGTCACCCAGAGGGACCTTCATCAGGGTTGTGCCCTGTGATTCAATACAGTTTTTTGTCTGAAGACTACATGCAGTGTGCAGTCTCTTTTTTTGCTGGACCCCAATCTGGTAAATATACATTTTGTTCTATTCATATGGGATAAGCATCTGTTTCTGCCTGGTTAGTAGTGTGCCAACTGCCTTCTCGTGTATGTGTGTGTGTGTGTATATATATATATGTGTGTGTATGTGTGTGTGTGTATATATATATAAATATGCAAATATAACTGTATGCTCATCTGCATGTCTTAGGCAGGTCTGCAACCCCACCTTTCACCATTATCACCCAGCATACAGCACTTCCACTGCAGCAAGGGATTCTGGGAAATGACATGCAAATGAGCACACAGTGTCACTTTTTGCCTCAATAAACATTATTAACATGGTTCCCTATAGGCTTAAGCTTGCTGCATGGTCACAGCCAGAATCCCTTGCTGCAGTGGAAGTGCTGTATGCTGGGTGACAATGGGGAAAGGCGGGGTTGCAGACCTGCCTAAGACATGCAGATGAGCATACAGTTGTATTTGCATATTTGCTTTCCTGTGGAGGGTTTTTGTCACTTTTTTTTACTTTACTTACTCACCATAACTTAACTCAGTATTATGTTTTATATATATATATATATATATATATATATATATATATACCGTATTTCCTCGATTCTAAGACGCACTTTTTTTCCCAATTTCACATCTCTGAAATAGGGGTGCGTTTTAGAATCGATGTACTAAAAAAAAAAAACCTGCTTGGGGGCGCTGCAGACGGAGGGCGTGCAGCTTTCAGCGTTTTACCAAAAAGCGCGGTAGCCGGCTGCTTGAACCACGGCCCCCCGCCCGCTCTCCCCCTTGTCTCATGTTGGTTGCTTGAAGTGCTGGCCCCCCCTCTGCGACCCACAGCAGTGCGGCTGTAGCGGCACCACCACCTGACCGCCCCTGACTGCTACTCACAGCTTCCAGGTCAAAGGAACCCTCCGCCCCCCCATGCTACTCACAGCTTCCTGCCCATGAACCCTCCGCCCCCCCCCCCCCCCCCCCCCCCCCCCCCTGCTACTCACAGCTTCGGCTGCCAGCCCCACGAGTCCTCCCTTGTCTCTGTCACTCTGTGTGTATGTGTCTCTCTCTGTGTGATTCTCTGTCACTCTGTGTGTATGTGTCTCTCTCTGTGTGATTCTCTGTCACTCTGTGTGTATGTGTCTCTGTGTGATTCTCTGTCACTCTGTGTGTATGTGTCTCTGTGTGATTCTCTGTCACTCTGTGTGTGTATGTGTCTCTCTCTGTGTGATTCTCTGTCACTCTGTGTGTATGTGTCTCTCTCTGTGTGATTCTCTGTCACTCTGTGTGTATGTGTCTCTGTGTGATTCTCTGTCACTCTGTGTGTATGTGTCTCTGTGTGATTCTCTGTCACTCTGTGTGTGTATGTGTCTCTCTCTGTGTGATTCTCTGTCACTCTGTGTGTATGTGTCTCTCTCTGTGTGATTCTCTGTCACTCTGTGTGTATGTGTCTCTCTGTGTGTGATTCTCTGTCACTCTGTGTGTATGTGTCTCTCTGTGTGATTCTCTGTCACTCTGTGTGTGTGTATGTGTCTCTCTGTGTGATTCTCTGTCACTCTGTGTGTGTATGTGTCTCTCTGTGTGATTCTCTGTCACTCTGTGTGTGTATGTGTCTCTCTGTGTGATTCTCTGTCACTCTGTGTGTATGTGTCTCTCTGTGTGATTCTCTGTCACTCTGTGTGTGTATGTGTCTCTCTGTGTGTGATTCTCTGTCACTCTGTGTGTGTATGTGTCTCTCTGTGTGATTCTCTGTCACTCTGTGTGTGTATGTGTCTCTCTCTGTGTGATTCTCTGTCACTCTGTGTGTATGTGTCTCTCTGTGTGATTCTCTGTCACTCTGTGTGTATGTGTCTCTCTGTGTGATTCTCTGTCACTTTGTGTGTGTATGTGTCTCTGTGTGATTCTGTCACTCTGTGTGTATGTGTCTCTCTCTGTGTGATTCTCTGTCACTCTGTGTGTATGTGTCTCTCTGTGTGATTCTCTGTCACTCTGTGTGTATGTGTCTCTGTGTGATTCTCTGTCACTCTGTGTGTGTGTGTCTCTCTCTGTGTGATTCTCTGTCACTCTGTGTGTATGTGTCTCTCTGTGTGATTCTCTGTCACTCTGTGTGTGTATGTGTCTCTGTGTGATTCTCTGTCACTCTGTGTGTGTATGTGTCTCTCTCTGTGTGATTCTCTGTCACTCTGTGTGTATGTGTCTCTCTGTGTGATTCTCTGCCACTCTGTGTGTATGTGTCTCTCTGTGTGATTCTCTGTCACTCTGTGTGTGTATGTGTCTCTCTGTGTGTGATTCTCTGTCACTCTGTGTGTGTATGTGTCTCTCTGTGTGATTCTCTGTCACTCTGTGTGTGTATGTGTCTCTCTCTCTGTGATTCTCTGTCACTCTGTGTGTATGTGTCTCTCTGTGTGATTCTCTGTCACTCTGTGTGTATGTGTCTCTCTGTGTGATTCTCTGTCACTTTGTGTGTGTATGTGTCTCTGTGTGATTCTGTCACTCTGTGTGTATGTGTCTCTCTGTGTGATTCTCTGTCACTCTGTGTGTATGTGTCTCTCTGTGTGATTCTCTGTCACTCTGTGTGTATGTGTCTCTCTGTGTGATTCTCTGTCACTTTGTGTGTGTATGTGTCTCTGTGTGATTCTCTGTCACTCTGTGTGTATGTGTCTCTCTGTGTGATTCTCTGTCACTCTGTGTGTATGTGTCTCTCTGTGTGATTCTCTGTCACTCTGTGTGTATGTGTCTCTCTGTGTGATTCTCTGTCACGTTGTGTGTGTATGTGTCTCTGTGTGATTCTCTGTCACTCTGTGTGTATGTGTCTCTCTGTGTGATTCTCTGTCACTCTGTGTGTATGTGTCTCTCTGTGTGATTCTCTGTCACTCTGTGTGTGTATGTGTCTCTCTGTGTGATTCTCTGTCACTCTGTGTGTGTATGTGTCTCTCTCTCTGTGATTCTCTGTCACTCTGTGTGTATGTGTCTCTCTGTGTGATTCTCTGTCACTCTGTGTGTGTGTGTCTCTCTCTGTGTGATTCTCTGTCACTCTGTGTGTATGTGTCTCTCTGTGTGATTCTCTGTCACTCTGTGTGTGTGTATGTGTCTCTGTGTGATTCTCTGTCACTCTGTGTGTGTATGTGTCTCTCTGTGTGATTCTCTGTGTGTGTGTGTGTGTGTGTGTGTGTCTCTCTGTGTGATTCTGTCACTGTGTGTGTGTGTGTGTGTGTGTGTGTGTGTGTGTGTGTGTGTGTGTGTGTGTGTGTGTGTGTCTCTCTCTCTGTGTGATTCTCTGTCACTCTGTGTGTGTGTGTGTGTGTGTGTGTGTCTCTGTGTGATTCTCTGTGTGTGTTTGTGTCTGTGTGTGTGTGTTTCTGTCACTCTGTGTGTGTGTGTGTGTGTGTGTGTGTGTGTGTGTGTGTGTGTGTGTGTGTCTCTGTGTGTTTGTGTATGTGTCTCTCTCTGTGTCTCTGTCAATCTGTGTGTTTGTGTATGTGTCTCTCTCTGTGTGTCTCTGTCAATCTGTGTGTGTTTGTGTATGTGTGTGTTTCTCTGTCACTGTGTGTGTGTGTGTGTGTCCCCCTCCCCTCCCCTGTCTCCCTCCCCCTCCCCTCCCCTGTCTCCCTCCCCCTCCCCTGTCTCCCTCCCCCTCCCGTCTCCCTCCCCTCCCGTCTCCCTCCCCTCCACTGTCTCCCTCCCCATCCCCTTCTCCCCCATCCCCTTCTCCCCCATCCCTCCATTACCTCCTTCCCCCCTTTCTCCCCCCCTTCCCTCCTTTCTCTCCCCCCCTTCCCTCCTTTCTCTCCCCCCCTTCCCTCCTTTCTCTCCCCCCCCCTTCCCTCCTTTCTCTCCCCCCCCTTCCCTCCTTTCTCTCCCCCCCCCCCTTCCCTCCTTTCTCTCCCCCCCTTTCCTCCTTTCTCTCCCCCCTTTCCTCCTTCCTCCCCCCATTCTCTCCTTGCCCCCCATCCATTCAGTTTAAAAAAAAAAAAATCTGCACATTTAATATACTGGGTTTTTTTTCCCACATTTTTTTTTATTAAATCAAGGGTGCGTCTTAGAATCGATGGCGTCTTAGAATCGAGGAAATAGGGTATTATATATATATATATATATATTATATATAATATATAGTGTGTGTGTGTGTAAATAGAACAGTTGGCACTCCATAGGTGCTGATAGGCTGTAGATGCTTGTCACATATGGATAATATAGACACCGTTCCGAGGTCTGGTAAAGCAAGAGACAGCACTCAATTGTAGAAAACTTCACAAAGTGTATTAGTGAAAATAATGGTACATCAAGAAACCCAACGTTTCGGTCCTCCAAAATGGGACCTTCCTCAGGGGGATACGTGTGTGTGTGTGTGTGTGTGTGTGTGTGTGTGTGTGTATGTATATATATATATAATGGAAATATTACTGTATGCTCATTTGCAGTGTTCGACAAACCTATACATTTGCTCGCCCCGGGCGAGTGGATTTAACCCACGGGCGAGTAAATATTGGCCCAAGCAGCACACGTTTGGTACTAGGTGGCGAGTAGATTTTTTTGTGTGGCGAGTAGATTTTTTGGTGATTTGTCAACCACTGCTCATTTGCATGTCTTGGACAGGTCTGCAACCCCGCCTTTCACCATTATCACCCAGCACACAGCGCTTCCACTGCAGCAAGGGATTCTGGGAAATGACATACAAATGAGCACACAGTGGCACCTTTCGCTTCAAAACCATTTAACATGGTCCCCTATAAGCTTAATTTTGCTGCATTTCACAGCTTTGAGCACAGCCTGGGTTAAGAGGCATAGCCAGTAAACCCACCCACAGACAGCTGTTTTGACCTTAATGGGTCTCCTCAGTGTGGGGTTGGTTATACTGGCTTTGCAAAATGAAGCAGGGATAGGTTTCACCACACTTAGTAAAGTTATGGTGGTGGCACTGTGTGCTCATTTGCATGTCATTTCCCAGAATCCCTTGCTGCAGTGGAAGTGCTGTGTGCTGGTGATAATGGTGAAAGGCGGGTTGCAGACCTGTCTAAGACATGCAAATGAGCATACAGTAATATTTCCATTTGTTATATGCTTTGCTGTTGGGGGGGTTTTGTCACTTTTTTTACCCACCTTAGCTAAATGTACACACAAATACACACACACTGCATGGAGAAGTGGCTGAGCATAATAATCTGAATTTTGAGTCCTATTTTAATTCTATTTTCTGACACCAGAGAGGTGCTAAAAGGAGGGCCTGATTAGTAGGGGATGAACTCCCTGGCTGCCAGCTCTCTGGCAAGCGAAGAGTTAAAGCATCAGTCTTGGCTACACCTTTGGAGAGAAAAAAATGTGGGCAGCATTAGCTGCCGATCGATCCGTTCTCCTGTGATCGATCAGCGAATATCCCCTCCCAGAGTTATTGAAATGACTTCTGACTCTGCAATGTAACATTATATTACCAAGTGTAACACATTCTTGTTCCAGCTCAAGTTGCAACAGTTCTGAGCTCAAAAATGTGCGTGGTGGATGTGACTTTCTAAATGGTTGCCACGCAGCCAAAGGGGATGCTCAGCACATTATTAAAACTCATTAAAAAAACAAGGCATTAGTTGAGGGGGTTGGGGGGAGGGAGGGGAAAGAGTATGAAACAAATGCAGCAAGAATTATCTAATTCTACACAACTGATTTATTCTAACCGCAAGTCTTGCTGCTTGGAGAGCACATCAGATTAGAAGCCACAGCCAACATCAGGCAGGGTTTGAAGGGGAGCACTTGGGGCAGAGTGATTGGGGCTCTGCTTCAGAATGAGGAAATAGGGCACAGTGCTTTGTGTACTGCAAGTAAAAAGGCTCCATGTAAAGACTAGGATGGTCTCGGGTAACACCAAGACACAGATAATGTGCTACAAACTAAGAGTGGTACAGACCAGTGTACTCATAACACACATGGCACATATGGAAACTTTAAGAAAATGCAAGGTTGGCCAGAGAAGAAAGGGAATTTAATTTAATTTGCAAAGTGTTCACTGTCGTAGCCGCGACAAATGTAAGCATCAAATTTCTTTACTATTTCAAAATAAATTGTAATGTCATTTGTTTTGTATGTGGGGAGGTTTTTTTTACATAAATGATCGCAAGAAGGTCATGTAATAAAGACATACAGACAATCACCTGTAAAAAAGGGATTATGATTAGGACACAGGGTTTAAAGGAGCCTTTCCTCCTACCTTTTTACAGGGAGGGAATCGGGGGGTTCCCCTGAGCGAAACACCACTATTTTTAGTGGGCACACCACACCGTACATGAAATACTTACCGGTGAAGTTACCAGGTTTCAACCTTTCTCAGGGGAAACAAAATGGCGGCCAATTGGGCGCTGCAACATCATTGGTTGTGACTTCCAAATGGATGGCCATTTAAAAACCGGGAAGACATACCAGTAAGTATCTCAGGGACCAGCGGGGTCCCAAGCGCTGAAAATAGTGCGGTTCCAATCATGTAAAACACAAAATGGGGGTTAGTTAGGGGGGATTGCTCCTTTAACTCTCCACATGTCCCAAAATGTTTATGCATTGATATTTTTCCTAAAATAGAAACCTGCTGGAGGATTTCACAGTAAAATTACAATACGTAATCACAACGAAAACGCTAAAATAAAAGCAATTTAAATACTTCCGTTTCTTCACTGCCTGAGCGGCGTGCAAGTGAAAACGTTCTTCATTTCTACATCCAAAGAATGCCCATTTCTGCCTTCTGCACCACGGTTTGACGGAGCCATCTGTGTTCTGAGCCCTGGATAAAGCTGCCAGATTGTGCTGCAACTACCACTTAGAGAAAGTCACACCTGCAGTGCCAAAACCTTCTCTTTCCCTCAGCTGCCCCCTGCTTCAGTATAAGTGCACAAGTCAGCAGCAGTTGTCTCTGCATGCATAATGGAGCCCCTCCCTTAGCTTGGCATGCAAAACACCACATCTTTAGGTAACCCTTTAAGTGCCAGAGGGGTCGTGGAGCCTGAGTGGCACAGCCTCTCTGGCACAGTGTGGTCACCGATGTTGGAGGAAGCGGAAGACGAGGGATCCTCCTCTGTTTCCTAACCGGTTAGGTCGCATCTTACGCTCCATGGGGGAGGGGAGAATGTAAGTAAGAGGGGGTGTAAGTTAAGACTGCTGTGTGAGAAGGGGGTGTGTTGAGTATGATGGGTTCGTGCGGAGTAAGAAAGTGGTGGGGGGGGGGGTTGAGTGAGGTGGGAGTGTGCCTGTTAGAAAGAGGGTGAATGGGGTACGTGGGAGCAAGGAGGAAGGTGTGTGTGGCCTGGAGAGCAGGGGAGCCCCAAGATTTTAAAAATCCTTCAGGGGTGCCCCTGCTAAATAAATGTTGAGGGCCACTTATTTAACCCAAGCTATTTAAAACTGAAGACGAGACCGCGCCCTGAGCTGGGCTCCACAGCAGCTTTCCAAAACAGTGTTGTTGGCTTTTGTGGCCTCTTTGTGAACCTTATTTAGACAGCTAGACGTCCGAGCTGAACACAGGCTGGGAAAGCAAACAAGCACATTTGGCTGGGGAAGGAGAAGAGACAATATTAGTCATAAGGGAGAGGTTCTGTGTGTGTGTGCTGTTTTGTATACTGCTATAATGAACACGATTAAATAAATGTGGCTCTACTTGTATATGTGGTGAGACACATTGTGCTAAATCATGAAGCAGCAGGTCCCTGAGAAGGTGGGAGCTGCCAGAAGAACTTTCCGGCATCCTAGGACCTGTCTCTCTCTGCCCCTTTCAGCGGCGTCTAGATCTGAATCAAATATACTGCACAGTGAGGAAAAAATACCATTTACCTGCACATGCCACACGTTATCGGACTCTGTATACGGAAACACTTCAAGCGCTGAAGGAACCTGCACACAAGATCCACAGATTGAAAGGATTAATGCTCTTCTGAGTTTATTTTTATTTTTTAAATGTTTTACTTAAGAACTTTTTTTTTCTACTGTATGTGGCAGGTCTCCGGTATTACTGTCTATAGAAGTATCCTATATTTACTTTTACATGTGTAATGCTTGTTTTGTTTGAAAAAAGTCAAGATTGGGCTTCTTCCATCAAGTTTCTGTTTTGAAGGCTTTGCCGTTACTTTAGTGTGGTCACGTTGCACAATGGGCTCTCTTTACATGTGATTATAACAGTGCAGGTTAATTGTATGCAGTAACTTGGTGGGGTTAGTGGCAACTACGTATTGTACAATAAGGGGGAGTCGCATGTGCAGTATACCTGGAAGAGATTATGGTGGATGCAAGCAGAGCTGTAAGGAATCCCTTTCTTATCTCAGCAGAGGTAGGTACCACTCGCTTATTAACATATTATACATGAGAGCGTCTGTTTCAAATCTGAGAAACAACAATTGTACCTTTTTTAAAGGCAAATAAATGTATGTTGAACTGCTCCATTAATGAAATGGAATATTCAACAGGGGAGTGCAGATACAAGTACAATGTATATCCAGAGCGAGAGTCAGAGCTATCAGTCATCACTGCCTGGGAACTGAGAGTGCATGAGTTACAAAGGAGGCACAAAGTACTTGCCACAAATGGAGCACTCTGGCTATCTCACATCACGTCATTAGCGCGACCAGGCTAGCAGTAGCCTGGTCAGTTTTTCATTCACAGCACGACGTACTTGTTTAGTGGCTAGGTAACAAAGATGTGGGCCAAACAGGATCCCACTAGCTAGTGCCAGGAGTCACTTCAATTGGGGCATTATTTTTGGTGTCAGTGGTATGTCTGGATACTCGGCGTGCATATCAGTGGCATATCTATCAGCCACATAACGCTGATTTGGAAGCAACATATCTTGATTTCAGGTCACAGCCTTAACAAGGTAAAGATCTGGTGTTGAAACTTTGTTTGCTTATGTACATAACAGTACATCCATTGCTATAATCACAGCCATTTGTAGCAGTTTGCTTGCCTACAGAGTGTATACTCTGTATCTCCCTATCACAGGAGGTACACTTAGACCAACAACAGAACTCAAAATCTGCATTTTATATATGTGCAGGGATGCTGTCTTTTCCAGAAACATTGTCTTACCTAAACCCCATAGCTTTAATAGGGGTTTGCCCCATTATTTCGTTGAGCTGTATGCTTGAATATACTTACCTCATGACCACTTACATCGTATGTCATTCTGGATGTTATCTGGTATAACAAGGTTTTTTCAAGCACTTAGTGAGAAGTCACTCATCTATGTTTGTCAAACATGCGCTACAACTTAGGTTTTAATTAGCTTGATTTTTTTGTGTTCTTTGCATATGTATTACAACTTTATTATTTTGGTTTTTAGTGAGTGCATCAGTAGGGATTTCTGTTCTCCTTGTTCTATCTCACATCACAACACTGATCCCTTCCGTTCCCTTTCCACTCACATTGACTGTCCTGCAGCATAGAAAGGATGAATTGTAGGGAATGCTGAAACATTAGGAGGGTCTCTGTGTAGCTCAGTTTCAGTGTGATGATCCTGTCTCGCCATACACTACTAGTCCTTCATTCCACTTGCAGCCCTGCAGCTTTCTTGGGGTATTTAATTTGTAATTTTGCATATATTTGACTGCAAACTCAATGGTAAATTTACTACGGACCTTATTCTATCTCTGCCGAAGTAGCCATTCGGGGCGTTTTCAGACGTAAATCCTTTATTGGCGGCAATTATTCTGCATCTCCTTAGACCGATATACAATGATCCCCTAAATATGTTGAACTCCGTGGCTGTAGTAGGTACCAGCACATTTCAGGTGTCTGTCCCCCCCGTCCCCGTCCCCGTCCGTCCCCCCATGCTGATACTGCAGCAGACATTTTTTTAGATTGAGCACTGTTGGCCTCTGCCGCGGCCAAATCTTCTTGGAAAAATATATGATACAAAAGCATAACACAGAAGAGGGAGATGGAAGTTAATAATGAAATGGTTATCGCTTGTGTTTGTTCGAATATTTCAACAGTTGCCAACTGTGTCTGTCTGGCTCACAAAGTACTCTTCCATTCACGGACTTGTACCTCCAGTTAGTTGAAAAATTATGATTTCTGCAAGTAGATAACATAGTTTATTCATGTTATGTTGAGGTTAATCATGTTGAGGTTAATCCTGTTGATGAAATTAAAACAGATTAAATGTATGACCTTTTCTAGTCCAATATAAATGATGCAAAAGGAGTAGCACTTCAAAATAGTGGTCAAGTAGTTAGTGTTTATTCATCCAACGTTTCAGTCCAACACAGCAGACATTTCTCAAAGTTACACATTGTTTTGTTCAGCATTGTTTATGTGAGGTGGACGTTCGAGAAGTAAGGCTGCGCTTATAGCGACGGCGACGCAACCGATGACTTCACCCGTCGTCGTCGCCTTTGCAAAAGTTATCAGGTTTGGAGACGTCGCTGGCTACAAGGGGAGGGGTCGGCAAGGAGGAAGGCAGAGGGGCTATGTGATTGGCTTATAGGCAGTCACATGGGGAGACCGTCTGCAAAATCAAAATTCTTGTGACTACAAGGATGTTGGTAGCGCTGTCGCTCAGTTGCCGTCGTGTCCACTATAAGCGCACGCGACGGCATCAATACAATTGTTTTGAAGCGATGTCACCGGCGCTATAAGCGCAGCCTAAGGCTATGACTGGAGAGGATGAATGATTAGGTGAAGCAATTTTTTTTGGAAGGGGGGGGGGGGTTTGGAGAAAATGTGAGGACACGAGCAAAGAAAATCATCCTGAGGTACAAAAACATATATTGGATATGTGGATTAGATAAGGTTACATATAAACCTAGCCATTCCAACACTGCCCCTGCAGAACCCCAGTCCAGCAGGTTTTATAGGTTAAATCGCCAATTTCCAAGGACCACAATTCTTAATTGAACAGAATAGTTGGTGTTCCCGATTTTGGAAACAGATGACTTCTAAGACCAACACTGGATTGTGGCTCTTCAAGACCTTGTGTTAATTAATGAATTAATAATACTGAGATAATAATGAAATAGCCTGACACAACCCCCCCCCCCCCCCCAAATGTCCCCCACACACACTATAACCCAAAATTCTCCCCACACAATACATCCAACCCCCCCACAATACCCCAACAATCCCCACCATACACACACAATACCCCCACTACACACACACACACACACACACACACAATAACCCCAGACACATACACTCCCCCGGCATTGCCACCGGCCAAGCTCCCTGCAGCCACTGAGCTTGGGCAGTTGTCCCGGTTCTCTGTCTTTCCCCCCCAGCTATGTTGCCGATCGATCCGTTCTCCTGTGATCGATCGGCGAAGATTCGGCTTGGGGGTTCACTAAATGGCTGTACGTGCAGCAGAAGAGGACCAAAGATGCAAAGTTCTATGGGGAAGATCATGTGACCAGGGCATTTTCACCCGCCGCCCACTTAACACACTATGCGATGTGATTGGGCAATTTTAACGGCTCCTCCCTGAGGAGGAGGGTATATGAAGTCGCACAATACACACTACCATCACTCCTCCCCCTTGAGAAAGCCGCACGAAATGTATGTCGGGGTCAGGTGACGTCATTCCGTTGACGATCACGCGCGCGTGTGGTAGGAGAGGCAGACAGATCTTGCTCTGGACACTTATTTCGGGCAAAGACACAGAACACACATTGTGACTGGGAAACAGGTCGTATGGTTTCACTTTCAGCCAGAATACAGCACAGAGTTTTACTTGGGCTCTGTATACCTATTCCCTGCACACTTCCCCTCCAACCCACAGCATTGGCATGCTACAACTGTCTGTATTGCTCTAGTCTAGGGCTTTATTGGCTATATGGGTGTGCATTTGATCTGTTATATTGTTATGTGAGTGACACTGTTAGTGCAATGTATACATCTCACTTACCTGCCTCCACCCAGCGCATGGGGATTTTAATCAATCAATTAGTACTTTAGTGTTTCGTCGGGTTTTAATATTGTTATAATATATTAAACATTTATTATTTTTCTTTGATTGTGCTCATGTATGACCATATAGCGGTCCACCCTATTTGTAGGGTTTGGCTATTCTAGCCTTCATATTGGCCATACTAATACCATTGGTGTGACCTACTTTGAGTGCAATTTTCAGGGGCTGTGGTGACCCTCATCACCATTTGGTGTGTTTGTGTGGGTACTATAAATATGAATAAACATTTCATTGTGCGGTGAAACATAATATATGCACAAAAATATATGTATTTGTATGTATATCTTTATATAGCGCCATGTATGTACATGGCACTTTACAGCAGTAATACACGTGACTTAATAATATAACACATGGTGGTAATAAGCGCTTCAGACATGAAAGTAACAATAGGAAAAGGGGTCCCTGCCCCGAAGAGCTTACAATCTAAGTGGTAAGTAGGGAGAATAAACCGAGACAGTAGGAGGGTGTTCTGGTAAATGCGTCTGCAAAGGGTCATGGTCGATGTATGAGATGTAAAGTATCGGACACGGAGCTACTCGTATGCTTCGTTAAAGAGGTGGGATTTAAGATGGGTCTTAAAGCCGCAGTCCAAGCTGCCATTTAAAAAATAAAGAACTAAAAAATCCCATTAATACGTGCATCAATACAAGTCACACAATAAATAATTAGATCGATCCGTTCTCCTGTGATCGGTCGGCGAAGATTCGGCTCGGGGGTTCACTAAATGGCTGCAGAGACGTATTGACTCCGTATCTGTGAATTTGTAACTAGTTGCTATAGAAACAAAAATGCTTGTTACATTATAATACATAAAAAATGTCAGAGTTGTTTTAAAAAAAAAAATGCTACAAGTATTTTCTCATAGTACAGAACTGATTTATTAAAAAAAAAAACATGTAGGATATTGCTTGAACTGCAGCTTTAAAAGTGGATAGAGAGGGTGCTAGTTGGATATATATATATATATATATATATATTATACACATTCAGGTGCCCGTGGTAGATCAATTTTCAAGCGTGCTGATACACTTGTCCAAGTAGTTGGATTACCTTGACACTCTTCTTATCTTGGCAACCTGTTGATCAATCATCAAGATAAGGTTAAAATATTAGTCATCTTTGTTACAATATTTATTTATTTTAAATCAATCGAGCATGGCTTGAGGGCAGAAGTGCAACAAGCCATCAAGTATCAAACGTCATGCCCCGAGGTCACCAGCGTATTCCAGAATCAACAGAGCACGTCCAAGCATAATATTTAATATTCGTTAACGAAGGACTGGCGGCTTAAAGCTGATATTTTGGGATACTGTCTGTTACGCAAATCTCTGCTGATTAAAACTCGATTCTCTCCCAGTGAGGTCAGTGCTTGGAAGCGAAAGCCTCTTCGTGTGTTTTGTAATGCGTATGGCAGCGTTTGTCTTTATCACCATTTGTCACACGTGCAGTGAGTACAATAATTAATAAATATTGGCTTTTATAATGCAAAGAGGAATGTATACAGCAACTTCACAACTGTTCTTGTTTAAGGAAGAGGAACCAGGAACTACAGTAGTTCATGTTTTTCAGATACAGAAAGAGTATTGTTTCTATTATGTAGTGTCTGGCATATTATTATTATTCTGATTTATTTATAACGTGCCAACATATTCCATAGCGCTGTACAATAGGGTTGGAGGAAGCAGGAACAATAACATAACAAACATTAACATACATAGCAACAGTAGGTAAGGAGATTCCTGCCCCATGGAGCTTAGAATCAATCACTTTATATGAATGTTTTTATCCTGCAGTGTGCTCACCAGCCCAAGATAAAAACAATATTTCTACTATCCTACATTACAGTTTGCTCATTTAGATCACATCACACATTCTTTGAGACATACAATATAAATTCTGGGTGAAACAGCTGTCTGAGTAGGTTGACTGGCTAAGCACTTCTGTAACCCATGCTGTGCTGAAAAGTGGTGTAATGCTGTAGGCATAAGCTTATAGGGGCCCATGTCAAAAGGGATAAGAAGAAAAACGTGACAGTGTGCTCATTTGCATATCATTTCCCAGAATCCCTGACTTCAGTGGAAGCGCTGTATGCGAAGAGATAATGAGGAAAAGCAGGGTTGCAGACCTGCCAGAGTCGTGAATGTGCTCACAAGTGATATTGTATTTGCTGTGCAATTCAAGTAAAACTCCTCCTGCTAGAGAACATGGTGTTTGTAACTTCAAAACACGGGCCTCATCTCTGTAAGGCCATTTAATATAGCTTTATCCCCCATTAATTTAACGGTCATTGTAATACTGTACTCACTAGAGCAAGTAATTTAACGTGACGTTAACATAACTTTACAAGCCTAGCATTATAAGCAATGGACGTTGGGGAAAATAGTATGCAAGTTATAAGCAAATTAGCCACTAGCATAAGAATGCCCTGCTCTTGACGCTCCGCTACCATTAATGTGCAAAAATAACGTTACGTTATTTATCTAAACCTGGCATTACTCTCATCCAATAGGAGGAAAACGATAGGCAAAAACTGGCTTAGGTGTGACAAAGAACGTGTCTTTATTTCCCCCTCATCACCTCCAAAAGCACTATTCAAGTGTCTGGCTGAGTGGAACACCACGACTTCAATATTGTCACATTATTTGACAATAGCATAGCATTATGCTGAAATAATATGACGTCAACCATATCCTAATAAAGTCTAGGATGGACTTTTTGTGCATTCCAATGTACAATTCCATGAGATAGTAAGGAAGTCTGTCCCTTATTGGTTGGGGGGATTACAGGTCCCCATTGTTTTTGTAGGGAACAGATGTGTTGCAGCTCTAAGTAAGGAAAAATACATGTATATTTTTATGTGTACAATAAGTAATTCAGCAGAAATAGCGCAGAGCCAACTCCATGTGAATACCTCAGCCCCATTTCAAATATTTTGATATACCCTATAAAACAAATACAGCTCAACCCCGTTATAATGAGATCCGTTACAACGCGAATCCGCTTATAACGCAATGCAAGCGTGGCTCCCAATTTTCATATTTATGAATACTTGACAACACGATTATTGGTATCTTAAATACTTTATTGTACAATGCATGCAATTGTACATTATTTCTAACGCGATCCGCCTATTGAGCGATGTGATTCTTTGGACCCCAAGCACAGCGTTATAAGGGGGTTGAAGTGTATATATGTTTTAGGTTGCTATAAAAATAGAAATAAAATTGTCACAGGGGGAGTTGACACTGGGGTTCAAACCAGGCAGTGACATTACCCCTAAGCTACTCCTCCAGCCTAAGTATTTTAAGACTCTATAAAGAAAAGTGCAGTGATTGTGGAGTGTTTTACTTTAGTGAAGCATCATTCCACTGGACCACAAATGTGGTTGAGTAAATATGCCTTTTTTATTTATTTATTTTCAGAATATGATTTTAACGACTTATCTAATCAAATCTTTTACAGGTCAATCCGGCTGCTGGTCTGGTATCAATATTGAAGAGACGTAATGGAGGTGAGGGGGAGAAGTTTGCCCAGCCGCCACAGAAACAGGCGAAGAGGAAAGTGAGGTTCCAAGAAATGGAAGATGTTCTTGACCAAGGTCAGTACACAACTGGTGCGTTGTGTTAAGCCGACTTGCAGCTATTGATCAATAACAAAAACATCAGCTACACACTAATACAGGGGGTGGGCAACTCCAGTCCTCAAGGGCCACCAACAGGTCCGGTTTTAAGGATATCCCTGCTTCAGCACAGGTGGGTCATTCAATGACTGAGCCACTGATTGAGCTACCTGTGCAGAGGCAGAGATATCCTTAAAACCTGACCTGTTGTGGCCCTGGAGAATTGGAGTTGGCCACTCCTGCCCCAATACATACACAAATAATAAAAGCAAAGGATAATGTTAAAACGCATTAAAAAAAAGGGGGGGGGGGATTGCATTTGTGAAAGAATACCAAACCGTATATGTAAATTAATGACATATATTTTTATTTAAGGCAGCATGAGATTTAAAAACAAATCATCTGTCACAACATATATAGTGAATTAGTGGCACAATATGGATTTTTTTATTTTAAATGCTAAATATAAAGCAGAAAGTGTTATTTGGGTTAACCCAACCAAAAAAAAAACTGTTCAGAAGATGTATTTGCCATCTCAAAACTTTGCATATAACAATTCGCAAGAAGAGATCAGCTTTTCAATACTACATACCCAAGCTCATATATACAGCACAGTTATATCATGCTACTGCACAGATCATGCCTTTTGAATTTATGCAGTAGGTCAAGAGACAAATATTTGTAGTGTTCTCCGACATTTCTCGGTCACTGTTGCTACAAGACAATTTGCTGGTTGGTGACTGCCTACTTGGCCACACTGGTTGTCTTGTTTCTGTTTTATCCTACTAAACGAATTCACATTCTTAATAAGGAAAAGTTAAAAGCAGCTGCATATGGTCTGAGGGCGAGTCGAAAGGCCGCTCTCAATATTGAACATGTTGTACAACACACAGATACAGAGTATTTTATTTCTACACCATTCAAAATATCTCCTTAGTAGAGATAAATGTACAGTAGACCGAGTATATAAACTCTCGCCAGTCATGTCTGGTTGATTGCGTAAAGCACCACTCCATAGTCCAGTACAGTGTTATTTTTGTATTACAGTTCTTCTTTGGGGCAGGTATTGAGGATCTGCTGTTTTTAATTATCATTGAAGGCCTCAAAGTAGATGACGATTTTGAGGGCTTTGTCTTACTTTATACTTAAACCTGTCCCATCTCACAATACGGTGCTTCCAGTTCCAATAGAAATGTGTTCGGTAAAGTCCATTCTGTTTCTATAGTAGATTACACAGCTCTAAATGAATACTAATATTTTATATATTTTGCTTTATTAAGATCATTTATGTCAGTTGTCAGCCTTGTATGTCATGACAATGACATTTTGGGATGATGGAAATCAGGGATCGCAATTGGGAATGATGTTGAGGTGATAAGATTTTTAATTTCCTGTCCCATCTCTTTGCATCAGTGTAACAAAAAACAACTCTGCTTATGGGATATATGTATCAAAGTTTGTGCCTGTAGTTGCTGCAGTTTTCCCCTTTCAATGAAGTTCACACATGTCTGAGGTGGCATTAAACGTGTGACTAAGACATCAATGTCAGATGTAAGAAGTAAAACTTTTCCTGCATTTAGCACTAAAGAGAACGTGCCTGCCCCATTATCTTGGCATATCTTAGTACATATCTCTGTACAGTGTGCTAACATAAAGATTATGAAAGACATGTTAACTGGTGCTCAAATGCAGTCTGTTTTGTTCTTTGTCTTGCGATGTTAGAAGAGGTCATCTTACAAAGAAAGAGTATCTAACCTTCAATTCTTTTTTTTTTGTTGCAGAAGAAATTGGTGGCGGTTCCTGCATTTTGCTGATAGTACTGTGCATACTGACCGTTTTCCTTAGCGTTGGAGGGACTGCGTTGTACTGCGCTTTCGCTGATGTGGAGTCCTCTGTGTGTAAAGACTTTGCTTCAAATGTGGACTTCTACTACACTCAGCTGTTGCAAGGCATAGAGGAGCTGAAACACTGGCTATTTGTCACATAGCTGACAGAAGGAAGGGTGGTTATTGACCACTCGCACATGGCTGGGACAGTGACCGCCTGTTCCCTTATTGCTGTAGCTGTGGTTTAAATGACACTTGTAGGTTGAAATAGAACCTAAAAATTAACATTTCAGTCCTGTTCCAAGACAAGCTAAGTGAAGAAAAATGTTCAATTAGATTGTTTTAAATGGACATAGACTACATGTTTTCAGTGGAAACGAAGAAAAAGTCCATGAATGGTACAACATCCCACAACCACGCAACTAACCACTGAAAAGGGCAGTCCACCTACTGCTTTTAAAGCTCAAAAGAGGCATTCTGCTTTTACGCAATAAATCTGTGTAGTCAAGCATTTTAATTTTTTTGTAAAGTCTTATCCCAACTGTCACTTTTTAGTTCTTTTTTTTTTTTTTTAGATTTGTTGTGTTTTTGTGTAATTTAAATTCGGTTTGCTAACAGTTTTAGTCACTGCAGTCTGACCACTGAGACAGTACCGTCAAAATAGAGTGTAAAACTGAAGGCTGTTTACAAGGCAGGTGGTGAGAGGATTTGCAGATCATTCTGTAGCTGTAGCGTATGTTGTTTGTAAATTTGAAAACCTGCTTTTTGTTTGCATTTTAAAAAAACACACAAAAAAACAAAAAACCCTGCTTTCAATACATTGCATTCAATTCATCTCTCAGGCTAAAGTCTGGAATATAAATTTTATTTCCTTTTTTTACTGTCTCCACACATTGAAAATATTGGAGCAGCACTTCTTGTGTGTTTCAGGCAAAAAAACGGCTGCAAAAGTGAAATGGTAATTTCCTTCCACAACTGTAACCTCTTGATTTGCATAGTCGTTGGAAAGTGTCTGTTTCTATTACTGTGTGCTCATTTGCGTATCATTACCCAGAATCCCTGACTGCAGTGGGAAGCACTGTATGATAAAGGGTAAAAGCAGGTTGGAGACCTGTTGATGTGCTCACAAGTGATATTTTTATTTGCTAAAACATAAATTGCCCCAGGGAGATGATAGACAGGTTTAATATTACTGTAGATTTTACATGGCGAACCTGTTGTTTTTAAGCCAGTGCAACTTCGCTGTCAATGGGGGAAATAGATCTTTCGCTACGTTTTTGTACTGGCTGGCTCAGTACATTTGCCTGTGTTTCACCATATTTATTTCCGTTTGATCAGTTAAAGGGAATTTGCATACACTTTGTGGTGTGTTTAACATGTGCGTTAAACATCTGTCATCTTTTTCATAGATATTTATACCTGCAGTGTCTTGTACTTTTGCGTTCAGATTTGTCTTTTAATCACATTAAGTTGTTTGTGAATTTTTTTTAACCGTTTCATCAAAAATGTCGTCTTTTGTCTGCACCAAAAAAAGAGAAAACTTCCATGTTTATAATCTTTATGAAGAGTTTTAACTGAAAAATATTTATTGAAAGAACTGCATTGCAACATCAATTTTGCTGTAAATAATATTTAAAAGTTGTTATGCGGTACATTTAAAAGAATCTATAAAAGTCCTTTTTAACAAAGAAAATTGAGGGTTTATTCACAAGGCGACGGTAGCTAAACCGAACAGTTTTACGGTTTCAAGCCATAGATAGGTCTTCCCACATGCTACAGTTAAATTGACAATTATTCGGCACTTTATGATTTGTTCATAAATACATTTTACTCTTTCAGTCCAGCAATTAAAGCTACAAATGCAGAGTTATTTGATTGCACAACTGTGTCTTTGTCCTTATTGCTTACAGTATATGAGCAACCCATATTGCATACCAGAATAGTATTGTGTTGTACTTCTAGTTTTATTCCACCTGGCTTGCTTTCAGTGTGAATCTTACTGTATGTGTAGGAGACGTATAGATGGAATTTGTGGACTCATTACTTCAGTTGCTCTATTTTAGAATCGCACCACTTTTATGTGACGCTGTCGAGTAGCTCCACAGCTGAATTTATCTTAGTAGAGGAATAATGTAATGATCCACCGCCAAAACTTGCTCATGAAAATTTTGTGTAACGCTGTGGTCGTCAAACCTGTCCCTAAAGACGCTAGCCCAGGGGGGGGGGGAAGCCAAATCCAGTCCTCAAGGGCCACCAACAGGCCAGGTTTTAAAGATATCCCTGATTCAGCACAAGTGGCCCTAGAGCAGGAATGCGTAAACTTTACTTAATTCACCCCCTTTTTCCTCTCCACTCCGGCCCGCTCCCCCCACCCCCCCCCCCTGCTTGGCTCCATCACAGGGTCATGTGGTGGCACGTTACCATGGTCGCTGGAACCAAGGTAAGTAAGAAGTTTCAGAGACCTCGCACGATCCCCGGCATTTCTTTTAAATGCATTCAGGGAAGCGTGGGGCCTTTGTAACCGCAGCGCCCCTCCCAGAAAATCTCACGCCCCCTTTACACACCCCTGTGGGATGTATTTTTGCCTGGGATTGGTGGTGATCAGCAGCTCCTAAAAGCACTCTGATAAAGCGCCCTGTGCGTGAAACGTGTCAGAGTGCTATTAGGATGTCTGTCCTTATGCCTTTTTAGCTAATAAATTCTTGAAATAACTTTTCGTGTCCTATTCTCCATTGGTGTGGCTGTGCTTCGGCTCCTACGTGGATACACTCCCTTGGTACAGTAGACCTCTTCCAGCAGGCAAGAGGTTGTCAACTACAGAATTTGTGATAGCCAATTTCTTGGCATTTTTATTCAATCCTCACTGATCCTAGACAAATGACAAGGTTTCCCAGAAGTGAGTGCTACAAGTCAAGAATACATTGCTTTTACAATAGCTCAGTTACGCGTGTTTCGTTTATACAACAGCATTTCATGGGGGGGGGGAGGGGGAGTTGTGCAGTTGAAGTTGATTTCAGCAACTGAAGGATTGGGGACATGCTGCATGTATTCATTTCAATTATGTATTTTTCTGCCAGTCTATAAGCCTGTGAAGATCTCATAGAATGATTTTATGTTGATTAAGTGGCAATAGCAAAAAGACAGGCCAGTAACCTGACAAAACACTTGAATAAATAAGAATAAAAATTCCCCACAGTGTTTGCAAACATAGCACAAATAAGGAGCCTATTCCTACAAACACATTTTATATTGATGTAAAGTTAAGAACAATACAGATCAAAGACCTGTATTTAATATTGTGTTCAGTATATTATACTATTACAACAAAAGACAAGAAACCAGTCAGTGCTGGTTTTGACTAAATGACTAAAATACTTATAAGTCTCTCTTCTTATAAGGAATAACTATATATAGTTAAATACTTATGTCTCCTTATAAGTAAGGGTCATTTAGTAAAATTCTTTGGCCAAAGTATCTTTAAGCCTGTAACCACGCCAATGTACACCCTTTTCTATAGGTCCTAACACTACCTGCAAACACTCATAACCTCTCTAATGGAGAAAGAACTGTCTTAATGGACTGGCCATTCACAGGTGCATTACAAGACCTGCTATTTAAAAGTGGGATGAGTGAGTTTAAAACCAGGGAGAGGTCACAAACCTCCAAGCAATTGTTTACCAATTGAAATTTACAAACGCACACAATCCAAACCCACCACGCCATATATATTTATGCCATAGGGAGTGCTACTGGGTTTGTGACCCAATGTATACAACAAAAGACAAAAAGACACTTTAATATAAAGTGTGAACGGCACTCCTCACCTTGGATTGCTTCAGAGTAGTCGGGAGCTGCTGATCACCACCAATCCCAGGCAAAAATACAGTCACTGCGCGTCAATGGAATCCACCACATTCAAACCTTTATTACATCACAAAAACACCTGCATGACACACAAACGTGGCGATGTTTCAGTGGCAAATTTGCCCAGCTGAAAACGGATGGACAAAGGGCCACTAGCACGAAATGTTGCCACCCTTGTCATGCAGATGTTTTAGTGATGCAAAAAAGGTCTGAACCAATTTTGAATTTACGCCTTGTTCTGTATTTTGAGTTGAGCAATAATAAATTGTGTATATATATAGTCAAATAACTTGTGCAACTTTAGTAAATCACTTCATAAGCGCAGATGAAAAATGGGAGCAATTTACTTCATGATATCCATAACACTGTCCTTGTCAAGGTATTGCTATAATCTTATGCATATTATCCCTCCGCCGTGACTGTTATTACTCCAGCAGAGCTCACATAAAAAGTACTTTTTTTTAACATATAAAAGGAATCCATTTACAGAACCTGATCTGGACCAAGATACCTGTAACTTTGAAGCTATGTTGAAAGGTGAGAAGTAAACCATACAAACATTGCGGAAGGGACATAGTACAGGGCCCGCAGGGGTGGTGGAGGTGACGTGCTCCCTGCCCCCGCATGTTCCCCCGGCCGCTCGTTCCCCGGCGCTCCCGGTCACCGCTGAGTGTGGCTAGGTGCAGGGTGAGGAGAAGCGCCAGGGGAGGTTTCCTACAGTGAGGAAGAGAAGCGGGCGAGTGAGGAGTATTGAAGATTGCCTGTGAGCCCCTGTGTGTGACGTAAGCCCACTGTGATGTCACAAACCCCGCCCCTCAGCCAATGGGAGAGCTTGCCAGCGAACCTTTCACTTTTATAGATATACATATGTATTTAACTGTATTTTTGTCATATTGGATGTAGCATTGGGCTTTACTGTCTTTTGTTGTATACATTTGGCCATGCTCAGTAGCTCTCCTTTTGACACACACACACACATATATATATATGTCTGTACATACTGTGCTATATGTATGCACACACAGCTGTCTCTCACACACTTATACTCCTTGTTTTTCCATCCCTATACACCAATAGGGACCACAAAGTATCCACACACACTTTTAGTTGTGCTACAAACTCTCATTTCCACACCCACCCACACTATTTATATCCACTCCCACTCCACACACACCTTGTGTACAGCACTGTATATACTGTGGGCTCTCCATTCATTTTTATTCACACTGATACACATACACACTCTTTCTTCACTTGCTTTCAAGAACCTTTTGACACCTCTAGCCATAAAACACATCCACACCGGGGGAAGGACCAGCACAGATAACATTCCAAGAAACACTGTTTTTAAGTTTACCTTTTGCTTCATTCATTGTAACATCGCCGGAAGAAGAGATAAGTGTATCTTGAAAGCTCGCACAAATAAAAGCATTTCGTTAGCCACAGAACGGTATCATCTATTTATTTTTTGATTATTGAAGCTCGGCTAACACGGTACTGATACCTCTACACATATATATATATATATATATATATATATATATATATATATATATATGGTCAAAATGTTTATATATATATATATATATATATATATATATATATATATATATATAAATTGTGGTAATTTTGGGGAGTTTCTGAGAGCTTGCTGGGATTCTGTGTGTTTATTAACTTTTTTTCCAGCTGGTCTCAGCTGTTTGGAGGTTAGTGGCTCCTCCCCCACAGGGTTTAAGCTTGCCCCTCCCCACTTTCTAAGTTGGCAGTTCTTTTTCATGTTACTGGGGTTGGACAGATCCAATGTGGTAATTCTCCCTCCAAATAGAAGTAAATGAGAATTTTAATCAGGTATTGTTAGGACCTGGTAATGCCTTGATGGGGCTTGCAGGCTTTGGCCAAATGGTTTAACTAAATGACCCCTTTTCAAGAGAATATATAAGTATTTCACTGTATTTTTGTCATATTGGATGTAGCATTGGGTTTTCTGTCTTTACAGTAGTTGTATACATTTGGCCACACTCGGTAGCACTCCTTTTGACACATTACATATCAAAAATAAATAGACGATACCGTTCTATGGCTAACGAAATGCTTTTATTTATATATATATATATATATATATATATATTGTGGTATGTTTGGGGGTTTCTTGCGCTTGCTGGGATTCTGTGTGTTTATTAGATCATAAAAGTAGCTTATATCTTATAACAAATGCAGCAAATATAGCAACTAACCTCTATCAAGTTTGTCCATCACCATCCAAAAAAACCATGCAGCGTTGATATTGAAAGTTTAGTGAGACTCCGCGTAGCGAAAGCCTTTTCTTTCATTGAAAGAAATTAATAGAATAAAAAATAAAAACAATATATCAAAATCACTTTTCTGCATTTTTAAAGGTAGATTACCCATCCCAAACGTTAAGGATTGTTTTTTTTTTATGGGTACACACACTATATTATAAATATTTGTTTAAAAAAAAAAGTATGGTGTTTATGGTACAGAAATGTATATGTTTTCTAGGCAACAATGTCTTTCCACACAACTTTGAAATCTCCATTTTATCGGGATACATTTTTCTAACTGGTAATAAAGCTCGGACTCAAGTAGAAATGTTGAAATTACATTCTGTTAAATTAAGTTATTGATATTTAGACTTTCCTTGATATATTAAACTTCAGTGACTGGGGCACGACGGCATCAGAGTACTGTCAGACGCAGTTCTGCGTCATGTGATCTTTCCATCTCGATCAGGCTCGCCAGTCCATCGGTGAGGCCAGCCCGGTCTGCCCCTACAACACTGTATGACGTACCTGGCATGCTATTACCCAGTGTTAACTATAGTTTTAAGTTTTTCCTAATAGGGGGGAAGTTTGCCTTTAACCTTTTGAATGCTGGAAACCATATATTTCAGATTCCATGGACTTCAGGATGCTATCTTAGCTGCACTTTGCCATCATGGCATAGCAATTAGACCATTGGACCCCTGGAGGGCCAGATCCCATGATGTATTGACTAAGTCTTGGGGAACCCAAAGGGTTAATGCAATATTTCTGTATAAGTTACATCAGCAATCTGGTGTGGCTGTGCTTGTTTTTCTGGGCCATCCTGTGCACAGGGAAGCTAATTATTTTAAAAGCCTACAGACCGATTTTACACTTGGCTAACAACTGTGGAGTGGTAGCCCAACACGTACAATTAAAATCCCAATTTAGAGGTGGCAAAAAAATAGGCCAAAAACACAGTTTGCATGGTTGTCATTGATATAATGACAGAGCAAAGAAGAGTCTATTCTTAATTTATTTAAATTAGCTAAACAAAGCCATGCACACGTTAAAATAGCACCTGTCTTGTTTTAGCATTACATTTAGAGTTTTTCTTAATTTTACACCCCTTCGTAGTACTCCATCTATAGGGACCAGGTGCTATTCAGACTACACTATAATAACCCAGCATTTGCAACACACATATTCCGTAGCCTTGGCTGTAATTGGCGGTCAGTCATTACCTATCAATACTTGCTTTTCTTCAGCATAGACCAAGATCCCGGAGAAGGGAAAGAATTCATGAGGCTAGATTAATGTATTTGGCATGCCTGCTTATAAAATACTCTAGGTTATTGCCCAACAACTCACATAATTATAGAAAATGTGGATCTTATTCAGACGGATCGAGAGCCAGAAATACAGAAAAGGAAAAATTTCAAAGCAGCAATTCGCTGTTTTTTTTGTTTTTTTTTAGATCATTACAATAAATCCAACATTTCGCTGCTCCTGAGCAAAGGGCTCTCACAATTTCAGGGGACCAGGCATGAGTTACAGGGACCCGCCTTGTTGAGGTAAGGGTAAACAAAAATCTTTCAAGGGGAACTGCTGCTTTACAAGTGTGTGCTGATTCAATTAAGCTTAAACGTTACACAGGCTATTATCACGCACACGTGTAGGATTGGGGATGATATTTAAATTACACCTTGCCAATGTGTAACGCTTGCGCTGCCCACGAGCAAGACAGGTGGGGAAGTATTGAACCACGCACCCACAGCAGCGGAAGCGTTGATTGTCAACGTAGCCGGGTCTGGATTTGGAGAGAGTGGGTTAGTCCAGATACTTACCGAGGTCTTGGGATGGAGAGATCAGAATGGTCAAAGTTCGTGTAGCCATGGTCTGGGGTTGGAGAGCTCAGCATAGTCGAGGGTAAGCCGGGGTCAATATCCACAGGAGTTTCCAAGAACAAGCCGGGTCGGTACATGTAGGGTTAAGCTGCAGAGAGAAAGCACAAGACAAGGCGCAAGGCGCAACAGGCGTGGAAGCACAAGGCTACAACTAGTTATGCTCAGCAATGACTGAGCATGAGCAGAGTACAGTATATATGTGTAGCAGGAACCAATAGAACAGGAGGCAGAGCGGAGGCGTGGCCCCAGCAGGAGCCACGATAGGCTGCAGGAGACAAGTGGCTTAATGGTAGCTTGCTACGCAGCTGGGGAGCGGTGACGACGTCACGTGTGTGCGCCGCGTCCGAGGGGGCGGAGCTAAGCTCCGTGGCACATTAGAAGAGCTGCGCATGCGCGCGCGCTCTGTAAGCAGAGGACGTGTTCCCCGATTCCTTACACAATGGTACTAGTCTAAGACATTATTATATTGTAAGACCATCTGCTATTTACTCTTGCACTCAACTCTAAATCACAGTCTAATCGCTGAAATAGCAATGGTGCAGCGCTAACACTTTTACGTCACTATTTATGCAGTTCCATCTAAACTCTAAATCAGCTCCTTAGGCTGCGGTCCCAGTGTACGCGTGCCCGGCGGGGGGCGGCGCGTGCGCTGCACTTGCACACGCGGTCCTGGGAGGGAAAGGTTGCGATGGGGGGGGCAAGGTGGGGGGGTTTGCGGGGGTGTGGCAATGACCTCACACGGCTGGTTCGTCCTCATTGGCTGAACCGCCGGCGGGGGCGTGGCCACGGCTCCGTCGCAAGTTCCACACAATTTTTTTGTGTGTGTGGAATCTTGCAGTACAGTGCGGCTGCTGAATGTGCGCCGACGCATGTACTCGGCCCTGAGTGACTGGGGGGCCGGTGCTTGTGCGCACGCGTGCGCTGTGGCAGTCACTGGGACCGCAGCCTTAGGTTTGCCATGTAAGATATCCTTTGAGGTCTTTTCTTGAACATACAGTAGGTTTAGTGGTTCCACATTATTTTTCTCATTGGGGAGCTGGAGATTAAACAGACGATACCGTATATCTGTCCACAAAACAGGGTGGCAGTTTTTATAAGATAAATACCTATTTCTTTAAAATGTCATTGGAAATCAAAATTTGAAACAAACATCCATACTCAGTCCTCAACAAATGCGGTCGCCCTGGGCGACTGCATTTTAGCCGCTGGTGGGGTGCTGTTGTGGGGTGCTGCGATGGCGTGTTGCAGCTTCTACGGGCATTTTCCTCCAACTGCATTGGAAATGGCGGCACGGCATCAAATGTCACCATGTTGCCATGCCAATATGCCGCTTGTGACGTCATGCGGCTTCAAGGAGATGAGGAGGCAGCCTCGGGGAAGACACTTGGTAGCGCAAAGGGGTGCTGGGGAGCACGAGACACTTAGAGTGCGAAGGTCGGGAGCTGAAGTGACTGGAGCCCAGGGCCGCGCACATGTGCAGGACACCAGAAGTAGGTGCCCTGCAAGCAAGCAATGATCAGCCGCCTGGACGAGCTGCAAGGGTGGGCCCCTTCCCTCCCAATGAACACATACAATCACCCACAGTCAGTCACCCACCGTCAGTCAGTCACCCACCCAGTTAGTCACCCACACACCCAGTCAGTCACCCACACACAGTCAGTCACTCACCCAGTCAGTCACCCACCCACCCAGTCAGTCAGTCACCCAGTCAGTCAGTCACCCAGTCACCCACCCAGTCAGTCAGTCACCCATTCAGTCACCCAGTCAGTCACCCTGTCACCCACCCAACAAATCCCAACAATATAAACCGTATATAAAAAGTATGAAACAGGAAAATTAATTATATACAATCCCATGTTATAATCATGTTCCACACAGGAAAAAAACCATAGTTGATATAATAAATAGACTTAAATGCATAGAAAACATTCAAGTATAAAATATGGAATGACCAAAAATAAATAAAGAATATATTAGTATAAAGCACTTCATACATGTCAATACTGATCAAATATGTACAGTTCAAGAAATAATAAGGGGAAAAGGCAGAAGGAAAAATTATAATATACTATAGATACAGATATTACTAAATTGATCAATATATGAATCATACTGGATAATTCAATAGTCTGATGGTATATTATATTATTAATCTGATTAAAAGATTCTCTATTATAAAGAGAGGAGATTTGCGGATGTAAATACAGTATCTGTATATGTTTAAATGTACTTTATTGCAGAAAAGGACCTAAGTCCCAATCAGTATTGAGACCATTGGGTACTCTGGTATTAAGAGTAAAAATCCAGTATAATTCACGCTGATTGGGCAATTTTATCCTATCGCCTCCTCTGACTGGATTAGGAACATGCTCTATTCCCACAAAGGAACAAGTATCAACATTTCCTTGTCTACATTGTGTGAAATGTTGTGAGACCGGGTGTGTGAGGTCCCCTTTCCAAAATACGAATTTTTAATGCACGTGTAGTGCGACCTACAATACGACTTTTTGGCATATTCTCGGTTTTTTTTTCCATTCCAGATGAAATGCATACATTTTTTTTGGAGAGCATCAAGATCCTTCATAATAATAGAGGTAGGGAGAGTTCTACATAGATATAAGATTTGAGGTAATTATGTCATTTTAACTGCACAGATTCTTCCAGTACACAAGATAAGGATAGTTTGCATGATAGAGTCAGGCTACGGCCCCCAGTGCCTGCGCTGCAAGCGCGCCTGCAGCCGAATTCCCCAGTCTGCAGAGCGCTGCAGGGGGAAAGATAGGGAGGTGTGACGGGACACGGCCGTGACGCCACCCGGCAGGTTCGCCCTCATTGGCTGAACCGCCGGGGGGTGTGGCCTAGCACTCCGTCGCTAGTTCCCCTCACAATTTTCTTGCAGGCTCGCAGCGGGCCCGGCACCATTGCAGGGCGGCTCTTGTCCCTGCAGCGTCCACCACAGCAGGCGCTGCAGTAGCCAGCGGGGACCTGGCCTAAGATTTAGTGACTTTAGTGGGTTATACTATTATCTTGCCACTTGAAAGTTATCGTTGACCGATCTTAATTTGACTGTTTCTGGTGGCAGTGAAATATTTAATGCTTTAGATTAACTACTACAACTTACTACTAAGCCTTATAGTTTCACATTTTTCAAGGGAGTTAGCATAGGTTTGGTAATTGACATTAGAATTCTCATCAGCGAAAAGGTGTAGTTTATATTCTTAATTATATATTTTAAAACTGAAATATTTGGATCATTCCATATGGTGATTTCTAGAACTTCTATGGAAAGAGCGAAGAGAAGTGGAGAAAGGGGACAGCCTTGTCTCTTACCGTTTTTAATAAATAATAGGTTTGAGGTGTACGTAGGACTTCTTATGAATGCTGAAGGGGAGCTATAAAGTGACTTAACAAGAGTTTTGAAACTACATTTGAATCCAAATGTCTCTAAGGTTTTTGTCAGATAATTCCAATCAACCCTATCAAATGTTTTCTTAAGATCGAGCATGAATAGCCTCATTGGGGTGTTGGTTTGATTTGCCAAGTGGACTAAATTAACCGTGTGTCTATTTGGGATGAAGCCCGATTGGTCAGGATGAATTCTTTTGACATTTTGAAAGCTAGGTAATTGTGAAATGATTACCTCAGCTAATGGGTGCAAAGTACCCGATTACTAGCGTCTAATTCAAATGTTACCAAGACGTAATGTCAATTAAAATATTATTTTTCCATTGTCTGGTAATAATGATCACTTTTGGGATTTTCTCAAAATTGCTCGGTACCTCACCCGATCTCTGGTTCCTGATTTTACTCTGGCACACCTAGATGAGCTATATTTCAATAGGCTGATTATTCTAATGTTTTAAAAATCCATGAGCTTGCAAGGGCCTAATGGTCCCTATTAAAGGTGAGCCTCTCCCCCCCCCCCAAAAAAAAAAAACATTGCACCCCTGGGTACGCACTTAGAGTATTTTTCACTGCATGTAATAAGGTTTGCAAAAAGACACTTTCAGTACAAGGAAAATCTGCAGAAAGACCAACACTAACCTGTACACACAGCTGAACTGAAGAGAAGAATGTTTCATTCTGGAAAACGGATCAAAAATATTCTCCATCCTTAGCGTTTTATTTTTTTTTGTTTTGTCAAAAAAAAATAATTACACTTTGTAGTGAAGCAGGGGGTCTCTGGAGCTGAACCCCATTAATTTCAGTTCTGGAGACACCTCCGTAGGGGGTGCCTGTAGCCACTCTGGCTCGCTAGGTGGGATCCCGTAATGGCAACTTGCCACAGCTCATGCACCGAGGGCCAATAGAAAGCCGTGACATCATCCGGTGAGGCTTCCTATTGGCCCATGTGACAGGTGAGATTTAAAAAGCAGAGAGCTACCGGCACGCTCTTTGGAAGGAAGTATCTCTGGAAGCAGAGGAGTCCCCAGAGCTGAAATTAGTGGGATTCAGCCCCAGGGAGACCCCCTGCTACAAACCTCTATAAGAAAAACAATGGCTTGGATTGCTCTTTTAAAACTTAAAAAAATGAAAGCAACAGTTCATCCACCAAAATGTTTAACCAAGTAGAAAATATTTTTAGCTAAAAAGTGCTCACCCTTCATGTCACCTCCGTGCCGTTTTTGTGAAGCTATTTTGTTATTAAGCATTAACGGGGAAAAGCAAAGACCCTAAGGCATTTATACTGTAGCACCAATATTACAGTGGCAAAAGGTTTTTTTTTTTTTTAAAAAAATTATGACAATGACAAAAGTTATCAGAGGGTAGCAATCTTTCAATGTCCGATTATCTACATTGAAGATACATTTTTAAAAACATTTAATAACATCCAGCAATACACCAGCATTAAAAAATGAATAAGTCTCACATATCCTGACAGCCGCCAGATGCGCAATAGCGGCAGCCTGGAATTGCCAATCACCCCCTTCCAAACAGAGGGTCATAAACATGATAGGGGAAGTAATGCTGATGGAGAGACTCTCAGCCTTCCTCAGACACACTACCAAAAAGTTTCATAAGACCTGGGAACCATGGCTAGAAGCCCAAACTTAGGAGAGTGTCAGGATAACAAGGAGAGGAACTAGATACAGAAAAAGGAAAGGAGAAGGAACATCCCCTCTCAACCCCCCGCCCCCCTAAATGTTTTTTCTTTGTTATTTCTTATCGGTTATTTAAAAGTATAAAAACAATGTCAAAGAGTCATTTTGGGCTGGGGAAGCCCAAGGGGACTACTTTAGTCAAGTGCTATGAATATTGTCATGTTATAAAATATTGTCATGTAATAAAATATTGTCATGTAATAACCTTGTTGGATAAGGAAGAAAAAAAAAACTCAATAAAAATATTTGTACGAAAAAAATGAATAAGTCATGTTTTAATATATTTCTAATGGAGAATGAGAAACTAGGCTTTTCATTTGTTGTGTTTATTTGTTATTTGTTCTGCGCATTCTACATCATTCCGAAGTTTTTACTTTATTGCAAACATCCCCAAATATCATTTGTAATGCATGATCACATTGTGTGCTCTCTCAGGAATTCATCTGTCCAACAATGCTGGATTTCTTTGTATCTATTGATAAATGCTTCTTGTAGTTGCATTTAGTTGTCAAATTAGGTCTGCATTTCCATTCTGACACAGATCTTGCTGTACTGTTTTTAACACTAATAAAATAAAGATGACTTTGTGTCTCTCTTGTGTCTGACAAACAAGAGAAGTGTAGGAACTTGTGCACTCACAATTCCCTTAGCATCGTGAAGGGAAAATGTTACTTTTTGACAGTTTTAATTGCATTGAATCACAGATGGCATAAATGCTCCATTCATTTAACCCTCTCGGCACTTTCACAAATCTTACAAGTTCACTTTTTGCTCAGTCCCAACCTGCTACCTTCTCTTGTAGCTAGTGTTTGTAGGATCAAGTTCTGGGGAGAGTGACAAGGGGAGAGGGAGCGTAGGGGGACAAGCGTTGGGAGGAGGGGGGAGGGCGGAAAGGGTTGGAGTTCCCCAGAATTTCACCATCTAATTCTGGGTTTTCTTAGCCAAAAAAGCTTGACAACAACTGGTATTGGTAGTCAGAGGAGTCTAATGATTGATGATGCACAAGGAGGATAGCTATAACAAAAAAAAAGCAATCAAAAGAAACCTCATAACAGTGCACTCCTCATTTACTTTTTATTCTTTATCATAGTTGTATCAGATGATTATTTAACATATCGCAAAATGGCATTCTTTTCCCGCATATAAAAAACTCACACAATAAAAATCACTGGTACAGTGTCTAATAATATTCTTAAGAATCCTATCCAATGTTAATCCTGCTTAATAGCAAAAAGCAGGTAGTTTGTAATGGCATCAGGTGCAACTAGTAACAGTAGATATGTCTATAAATCTGACCATGTATATGGGCCTAAACAAATGACTAAAACTCGAGAAAGGACATCTGCTCGTGGCGCTGATTTAGAAACATCTGATAGTGACCTGAGCACACATTCAAGCTCACAGCAGTCTGATGTTCCTGCCAAAGACTTAACTTTTTAGGCCACAATAGAGGTCACTATGGTCAAAGAGGATGACGAGGAGGGGCAGCAGGGGAAATGAGAGACCTTCGCGACAGGCCGAGATGTGGATATTGAGGCCCACCACTGTACCAGTGGAAATCCATCACTGTGAGTCTGAGATGCAGATGTACAATCTGGCTAATGTTGAGTTAAATGATTCTCATGGTGCAGTTTTAAAGAAAGGATTAACATGCTCAGCCATTAAGAGATTTGATGAATTTGAGTGGGTGAAGAATATCCATCTATTCACTCAGAAATTGATGCTGAAGAGCTTTTTCCATTAGCATCATGATGGGGAGGATCAGACGAATACAGTTCTTGTATTGAGATATAGAATTCTTTGCGTGGAACATGCGCTCCAATGCCGGGTCCATTAAGTACATAATAAAGTGCTTGTTGCACGAAACATGTAGGTGTCAGGGTTCTGCTCGCCACAAACCAGGGTCGGACCGCGAGGCTGAGGTGGGGTTGTAAAAGCACCGACCTGAGACCGCGCAGGCTGATCCGGATTGCGCAGTTCGTTGTCGTACATCGCAGGATCAGGATAGGAGAAGACAGCGTCGTCGTTGTACAAGCCAGGGTCAGGGCTGGAGATATCAGGATAATCATTGTTCAAGCAAGAGTTTGGCAACATGTAGTCAGGAGAGCCCCGCTTCAGCTTAGGAGCGCGGGGTTGGGCTCTGCGCGAGCGACGACCATGGCCCATGGTGCTGGTCACAGGAGATGGTAAGCAGACCAGCGTAGCACACCGCTTTGCTGCACGGGTGAACCAGTGCTACAGCGCAAGAGTCCTGAGCGGCCTGGGGAATCCTCTGTAACAGCGCAGGAACCAGGACACGGCCTCTCTAGATTAGGGAAAGAGTAGGCCCCAGGAACCAGGAAGCTATAGCAAGACAGGGAAACCACCGCTGCAGTGCAGGAATCCAAGAAGCTGAAGGACGCAGGGACGAAACCTCCGCTTCAGTGCAGGAATCCAGGAGGCTGAAGGACGCAGGGACGAAACCTCTGCTTCAGCACAGGAGAACAGGAAGCTGAAGGACGCAGGACGGAACCTCCGTATCAGCATAGGAGAACAAGCGGGCTTGAAGGGAGCTGAAGGACGCAGGGCGGAACCTGGTATCAGCATAGGAGAACAAGCGGCTTGCAGGAAGCTGAAGGACGCAGGGCGGAACCTGGTATCAGCATAGGAGATCAAGCGAGGGCTTGTGGCAAAACAGTAGTGACATCCAGTTAGGACTATGCTCGGCAAGGAGCATTATGGGAAGACAGTACTTAAAGGCCAGCGGGCCAATCCCCGGAGGGGGGTGTGAAGGCACTTCTCCAATGAGTGAATGCAAGTCTAGGTTGCAGTGATAGGCTGCACAGCTGGAATAGATACCAGAGGGAGTGTGTATTGCTTTGGTGAGTGAATCCAGGCTGCAGCAAACATCAGGAGAGGTGCTCCAGGACTGCACAAGTCTGCAAGGTAAGGCAACCAGTAAACTGCGGAGCGGATTCCTTACAGTACCCCCCCCCTTCACGCGAGACCTTCGGGCGAACATGAGCACACCTAGAGTTGGGGGACCGGGAATTGTTGCTGAACCGTCTAGGATTGGAGTTAGAGTCGTGGTCCAGAGACTCGTGGTTAGTCCTTAGTGTACCCCCACCCCCGGTGAGAACTGCGGCCAGACAGGACCATCCATGGGTCTTGGGGACATTGAGTTGTTCCTAAAATTCTTTAGGTGGAAAGGGCATCCGTAAAGGAGCAGTTCTTTGGTGAGTACAGTTCTAGGATATGAGATTGATGGAAGAAACATCTTTGGTACATGGCTCGCCTCGCAAAATGTCTTGGAAATCCAGGGCTGTGAAGAACCAGAGAGTTCCAGAGCAGAAACGGCAGAAGAACCCCCACTGAAAGCCCAGTCTTTAATAACGGAACCGGAATCTAGGATCAGCGGCCCTGATAGTTGATCGAATACACCAGGAGGAACTTTGTAACATAAAAAGTCTTGGCTGACCACTGCATGTTGGAATTTGCGAGGAATTTTTCTTCTAGAAGGCTCCCAGGTAATGGTTAGTAAGGGTATAGGCTGGTTGGAAGCATCTCCCGGTATTGGTATGGAAGGTGACAAGGCAAGCAGTAAACCAGGCGTAGGGACCGAAATCTTGGGATACGTACAGAGTATTTCCAACTGAGAGGAAATAACAGGGGCAACCAAAAATTCCGAGGGACAAAACCATGGTTTAGCAGGAGCAGAGAAGCAACCAACAGTAGCGCTCTCCAATACTGGGAAATCTTCATTGGAAGATAGTATTGTCAGTGAATCAGGAATAGACCTTGGGATTTTCATGTCAGTATCTTGAGAAAAAGGCAGAGCCAGGGTAGTGGTGGGAGGGAAGCTAACATCAGAAGCTGAAGTCTGTACCTCAGTGACAGGGCCCTGAGAATCAACAAGCAGCAAGTATGAACTATGAAAACTCTTAATGACAGGCACCTTAGGAGTACAAGGAGTCTTTTCCGAAACTGCAATGGCCCTAACCACAGGGGTACCTAACCTGACAAAAACATGAATTGGTGTGTTTTCTAGTGCAAAATCTCTGATCACAGGACTCCTAACCGATAGTGAGGGTGTCTGGGTTTGATTAGAGAAAAAATCAGATGTATTGATAAGTGACTTAGAAACAATTACTGAGGTTCTAGATTTGCTGGACATGTGAGAAAAAATACCCTTTAAGACAGGAGTTTTCATTTCTTCCCAGAGTAACCCCATGTTTGCTGGGGCATATTTAGACACAGTACTGAGGGACTGGGTTTCAGCAAAGGCAGGACAGCTAAATAGCTCAGATTTAAACCCCAGGACTTGTAATATATGCATGGTGACCTCAGACAGTACTAAGGAAGTGACCACAGATATGCTGATCCCTGGAGAATTAGCCTGGACAGAGAAATCAGGGGGACCCCCAATCAGGATACTCCTTGTAGGAAGAGCTTCAGAATCAGAAGGAGAATCATTACCTCTCAGAGTCTCAAAACTAGTAAGACACAATTCAGCGAAAAGGGAAACAGTGTGCAAGCTTTTTACTAATCTATATGAAAAAGCGTCACTTTTGGGAGAAAACCGTGCGTCAGCAAACATTCCTGGGAACACAATATGAACCCCAGGAGGGACATACAGACTACTGTATGCTTTTAACCCTAAGCTTAAAGAGGAGTAGAACTCAGACCGTACCCGGGGGTTAATTAAAACTGTACTGGTCTCTGAAGTAGGTATTTGGTAAGGAATGTCTGGGAAACCAGAAATTACTGCAGACTCCCTAATATAGGAACTATGCACTGAAGCAGGGATCACCGCTATGTGGGCGACAGGCTGGTTCAGTGAAATACCTGGGAGAAGGGACTCTGCGACCAAGCTTAGGGAAAAACCTGACTCCTGACTACTTTTATCAGGAACCAAAACTTTAGCCGAAGTCTTCGGAGGCGAAACTGCGGAAACTTGAGCTGAAGCAGGGGATTTATAGCAAAGAATATCTAAGGACTCCGTACGGTTATGGGAATCCCTCAATGCAACCTCTGCTGTCTGACTTGTGGATTCATTCTCTGAGGCTAAAACGAAGGCATTAACTTGGAGACAGCAAGAATTTACAGGGGTTAATGCAGACAGTGCCTGAGAGTAAAACACAGGAAAACTTTTCTCTGTACTAGGAGAGACAAGGAATCTCTCCTCTGGAGCTAGGGGCTTAACCATGGCTGGCAGAGAACAGGGATTTACCAAAGGAAACTCAGAGAGCTGCCCCACAGGGGTTAATACAGAAATGACCCTGGGAACAGAACTTAGGGATTCTTTCTCTGACGGGGAAAGCGCACAGGACTGCCTAGCAGAGGATAAAGCTGGAAAACCCTCAAGAGCTGGAGTGACAGATTCGGAGTTAGAAATAGGGGAACAAAGAGACTTATTCTCTGATAGTAGAACCTTAGTGTTGGCTAGTGAAACATATGTATTCTCCAGGGGAACCTCACAGGACTGCTTGGCAGGGGTTAAAGCTGGAAAACCATCAAGACCTAGAGAAAGGACTTCTGAGCTAGAAATAGGAGAACTAATGAACTTATTCTCTGATACAAGAACATTAGTGCTGGGTAGAGCAACATATGTATCCTCCAGGGGGACCTCACAGGACTGATCGGCAGGGTTTAACGAAAACATATCATTGGTGTCAGGGAACCCGGCCATACACTCAGGGCAAGGATCCGTGGTAGACCAGGGATACAGCCAAGCGGCAGCGAAGCTGGCGAGGGGAGGATCCTGTTCCTTTATGCAAATGTCCAATGTCATGGAAAGGATATGGAGTGTTTTTTGGGCATCAGCCAACATGAGGAGAGGGTCCTCTTTGGCTATATAAATGTCTAAAGACAAGGCCAGGGAAGAGAGTTCTTTTTGGGCGTCGTCCAGTTCCAAAGGGTACAGATTCTCCCAGGTTAAAGGGTAACCAGGAAAGCAAATACAAGCGGCCAGCGATTGTTTTAAGTCCCGGAGGCGGTAAACCTTCATCATGAGATCATTACGGCATTTATTTTGCAAAGGGGTTAAACCTACAAACACAATCAGATCTCCAATCAGGGGTATTATCTCACATAGAAACTGGTATTCAGACTGGGACTGGTCTACAGGCCGGGACAGGCTTTCAGATAGAAACTTACCAACCCTCACCACAGGGCGGTCCGAGTTTGTGGGGCCGAGCATACTGTCAGGGTTCTGCTCGCCACAAACCAGGGTCGGACCGCGAGGCTGAGGTGGGGTTGTAAAAGCACCGACCTGAGACCGCGCAGACTGATCCGGATTGCGCAGTTCGTTGTCGTACATCGCAGGATCAGGATAGGAGAAGACAGCGTCGTCGTTGTACAAGCCAGGCTCAGGGCTGGAGATATCAGGATAATCATTGTTCAAGCAAGAGTTTGGCAACTTGTAGTCAGGAGAGCCCCACTTCAGCTTAGGAGCGCGGGGTTGGGCTCTGCGCGAGCGACGACCATGGCCCATGGTGCTGGTCACAGGAGATGGTAAGCAGACCAGCGTAGCACACCGCTTTGCTGCACGGGTGAACCAGTGCTACAGCGCAAGAGTCCTGAGCGGCCTGGGGAATCCTCTGTAACAGCGCAGGAACCAGGACACGGCCTCTCTAGATTAGGGAAAGAGTAGGCCCCAGGAACCAGGAAGCTATAGCAAGACAGGGAAACCACCGCTGCAGTGCAGGAATCCAAGAAGCTGAAGGACGCAGGGACGAAACCTCCGCTTCAGTGCAGGAATCCAGGAGGCTGAAGGACGCAGGGACGAAACCTCTGCTTCAGCACAGGAGAACAGGAAGCTGAAGGACGCAGGACGGAACCTCCGTATCAGCATAGGAGAACAAGCGGACTTGAAGGGAGCTGAAGGACGCAGGGCGGTACCTGGTATCAGCATAGGAGATCAAGCGAGGGCTTGTGGCAAAACAGTAGTGACATCCAGTTAGGACTATGCTCGGCAAGGAGCATTATGGGAAGACAGTACTTAAAGGCCAGCGGGCCAATCCCCGGAGGGGGGTGTGAAGGCACTGCTCCAATGAGTGAATGCAAGTCTAGGTTGCAGTGATAGGCTGCACAGCTGGAATAGATACCAGAGGGAGTGTGTATTGCTTTGGTGAGTGAATCCAGGCTGCAGCAAACATCAGGAGAGGTGCTCCAGGACTGCACAAGTCTGCAAGGTAAGGCAACCAGTAAACTGCGGAGCGGATTCCTTACAGTAGGAGGGTTTTTCGCACCTCCATTCCTCTTTTATGGATCAATAAAGAATATTTTTAAACTAACCTTTTGACCCACTCTCCTTGCTGTGTAGCTTCACCTCTATGGATGCAGACTTGTATTGAGAGAGGCTGAATGTATTGGAGCCTTAGAGGCCCTATTATAGGAACAAGATGGTGAAGATTTGGGCTAATGATGGATCAATAACACTGATCAATAGTGAATTTTGTGTACTACAAACAGATCTTAAACCAAAGTCCAAGTGTACCCCTTTGATGCAGATGTGTCCTAATGTTCTGGTCTTAAAGATATTAAAATGCTGAAGACTGGGACTTGCTATAATAATTTAAGCAGGAAGGAACCCACAGCTTTGAATGAATTGAATGTCCAATATTGAAATTAAACCATCAGACAAGGGTGGTAATAACATATGTCATTTGTGAAACAATGTCGATCTATACAGACCACATACAATCATCGAAAAGATATATCGATGATATTTTGGGATATAGAGCCATACTCCTGAATGAATTTGTAAATCTACTAAATAATAATTATTTAAATATCAAATTGACCATGAAACCCAGTTCACAATGGCCCGGATACATTAAGCATCAATAAGAAGAAATGAAGAGGTTATCTCCACATATTAGTATGTTTTTGATAAACGAGCATGCAGTACCTGGGTTTTGCCACAAATTGGTCAATTTCGATTTGATCGCTTCTAGTAAAAAAAATTAAATTAGTAATATTTTTAGTAAAAATATGCATCTGTTCAGTTTTTGATAAGGATCACAATGGTCTTAACCAATTATTTATCTCCTACTATACTTCAAGCTGTTGTTAGCCCTATATTTCCTATGTACTGTATGTACTGACAAATGGATAGGAAATGATATACACAGTCAGGTAAACTTGCATGCAATAGATCAGGGGTGAGCAAACTTTTTATGCCGAGACCCCCTTTTTATCCATGAAATTTCTCGGGCCCCCCCTGCCTGATGAAATCAAAATCACATGACGTCAGCGCACGTGAGCAATGAGGGCAAAACATCTTTATGACGCATCCGCAACGCTCCCACCACGCAAGTTCACAAATCGCTTGGGCTGCAGGCAGTATACTAGTATTGGATCACTGTTTTTTTTTTATCTTATCACGCTGCAAGCAGCAAGGCAAACGAGATGCTGCATGAGATGTGTAGCACAGCGCCACCTAATGGATGAAAGATAAATTGCAGCTACAGACTGCTTTTATCCTCTGCTCCTGGCAAAATCGCTGCTGCTGCCTGCGCCCCCCCAAAACAATCTTGCCCCCCCCCCCCCAAAACAATCGTGCGCCCCCCAGTTTGCGCACTGCTGGAATAGATGATGAAATAGAAATGTTAAAGCATCAAAACGTGTGACATCGTATGAGGTTTTTTTAAATAATATATCAGTTCTGTAGTATTACATAATACTTTTTTTA